>NC_051218.1:9380000-9382500 GCF_015220715.1 Pygocentrus nattereri
GGAATATAACTCAGGAAGTTGAGGTATAAGCTGATAAGCAGAAGTGTTATTATCGCGTCATCTAGAGGAAGATATTTATATAGAGCAGCAAAGAAAAAAAGCTCATTTTGTATTTTTGTTTATGGCTAAACCACACATGCTGACCACGTGGGTAAAAGGCTTCAAAGGGGAATTCCACCCTTTTTTTATTCAATTGTAGAGATGTAAAGTAATTCAAAGTGATTTGATGTGAAATGGTTCAATGTAGACAAACATACTGGCTAAAGTAGAAGTGAACAATATGGCAAAAATATAATACTGCAATACTTCAGGCCATTTTCATAAAACATGATGTGTCAATATTTTTTGTCAGATATCTGACACCAGTAGTGCTACATTATAAAAAGTATTCTGAAAAACTGTGAATACAATGTTTTTTATTTAATATTTGGCATATTGTATTGCACCAAATCCAGATAAACTAGGTTTTTGTCTCTCTTTATAATGAAGCTTTGCTCTCCTCATCATAAAACAACCAGTTAATCAGTGTCCTCCAAGTATTGATGATAAACACTATATGTGCGGGAAAAGCATACTGTATGGTGAGAATCAAGATAACAATGTCCCAAACTATAATAAAACAATGTCTTATGCATCAGGCAGTGTAATTCCAACCATTTCAGATGTCTGGTACCCATCATCACCACTGTGAACAAGTTTCTATAAAAGGGACCATTTCACATTAAACCCCTCTGAATGACATTTATTTATATCTTAATTACTTTATACTGCAGAAATTTTGAAGGGAAAAAAAAAAAAAAAAAAAAAAAAAATAATAATAATTCGCTGGAATCCCTCTTTAGCTTTGTTCCCCACTGCCAAGGGAAATTCAAGAAAAGTCCACTCACCTGCCTATCTGTCTCCCCAGCAGTCTGCAACAGGGCCATCAGGAGGGCCATGGCTTTAGTCTGAAGCAGCTGGTTAGACCTAAATTAGGCAGATATGAATCATTTAGAGAAAGCAAGACAGCGAGAACAATATAGGCATTACACTAAGAAATGTCTGCCCATTATTAAAGGTAAAATCTTATGAAAACATATCTTCTTTACACAGCTTCCTCCTTACACCACTGTAGTCCATCAGCTAAGATGTGTTTAGTGTCTGCAAATTGTTTCTTTAGTTTTGTTCTCAAGCTACAAGGCCAATGCAGCTAACAAGTGATGAAAGCTTATAGCCCCCAATTAGCTTTAAACTACATGCTTAGACCATCATAAAGTAGCACTCAAATAGACCTCCTTGTGGTTTCTGTACGACATACTATTCTCCAATGTTATGTATTATTATCTTTAAAAACAAACATTTTTTGTTTTTACTTCAGTCCGACAGACTGAACTTTGTCAAGTCTGAAACTTACAATCTCAGTCAATCCGAATCAAATCAGTAGCACTTTCCACACAACTACAGGTGCCATGGTTTAAGATCGACTATGTTCTCGGTATGTTTGAGTGTGTGTGTGTGTGTGTGTGTGTGTGTGTGTGTGTGTGTATACACATACACCTGCAGGTGGGAGATGAGTTGATCCAGAGTGATCTCCTTTCTGATCTGATGGAAGAGGCTGCTGCTGCTCAGGACCATGCTCTCCATGATGTCCAGGGACACCTGCTGGATAGAGGCATCCAGTAGCTTTCCATTCACAAAACTGACCAACTGAGAACACAAACACACACACACACACACATTCAGAGAGAGAGAGAAGCAGGAGAGTGTGAATTTCTCAATACATTCCCAATGTTGACACTATTCATTCACTATTACTATTATATTCATATATCAGATGCAATAGTGTGCTCTGGGATTATAATAAGCCCATCACATTTATTACATACCCACCTGATTAATTAACAACAAACTGAACATGAAAAGCATTTATCAGTTGGGTTGAGACAGATGTAAATAAAAGACAGCAAGAAACATGTTCAGGTAAAAGGTCACAGGCCTAACAATGCACACTGTTTAAATTAACCACAACTATTCTTGTGACAATTAACAAATAAAAGTTTAAGACAAGCCTAGTTTGTAAAAAGAAATTGTTGACATTTAACCAAAACTGAGCTATAAGGAGAGAAACAGGCATAGGCAAATCTTAAATGCCAGTCTACCCCCTGTATAGAGCACTGCATACATGATTAAAGCTGCAGGGAACCCAAAACAATGTTTTCTGCGTAAGCAGGTTAATCAGAGAATGTCCTGTGAATAACTTTCCAGTGTCTGACAAATGGCCAATTTATTTACCCAAAATTCTCCCCTCTCTCAATGCAAACTGGGCAGTCTCAATTTTGGGTCACACATACGTAAGCAGTATTCTCACTAATCACAAGGCTGATGTGGGATTTCCCGCCTGCACAGCTTTAATAAAACATCCCTTATAGTCTCTCTGTGTCCAAGTAGGAAAAACTTACCATGAGAAAGCTAACCACCAAGCGAAAGCTAACCACCAAGCGAAAGCTAACCACCAAGCGAA